>NC_092705.1:3284952-3299952 GCF_964275005.1 Diadema setosum
GTGTGTGTGTGTGTACCCAGGGTATAACGCTGAAAAAAAAAAATCAACAAAATGGTGGAATCCTAGTTCGTACACCGGGGTACCAAAAACCGAATAAGATGGTTGAAAAGAAGCGCTACACTATGTACATGACGTACAAGACTTTTTGATGCCCTCCAGGGAGTCACCCCCCCCCCCCCCCCAAAAAAAATGGGGGTATCCATACGATTAACCCCCTCCCCATCCCGCACCCCCTCCTCCCCCCCCCCCCCCCCCCTCCCCGGCGACTACGTTGTCAGAAATCCTGAGCAATCTCACGAACAAGTCGCTGAAAAACATTCCTATTATAGATCATGCAGGCTTAGCCGCTTCGAGTGGATTGGGTCTTAGGTAAGTGGCGTGATCACAATGGAAACGCAATGACAAAGACAAAGACAATGACAATGACAATGGCAATGACAATGATAATGATAATTACAATGATAATGATAATTACAATGATAATGATAATTACAATGACAATGGCAATAACAATACGATCCTTCAACCATTGCCAACGGCCCAACATGTATGGGGCATCTAAGAATGCTTCATAAATTAAAGCTCTATACACAATTGTGGCAAAACTTTAAAAGCTAAAGTAATCACATGAATATACTGGCAATATATGCCTATATACATCTACTTATTAAACAGACAAAAGACGCTATTACCATGGAGCTACTAACTGTTAGTAGCTCCATGCTATTACCATGGATTACGTTTTAGGGACATCTACAAAAGCTAGCATATCATATTTTTTTTTTCTGTACTCATTGTCAGTCAAAGTCATTTTCAGAGATCGCGAATGGTCGCAATAATACTCCTATACAGGGTGGCCCAAAAAGAACGGAACGCCTAAGATTTTTAATTTCAGCAATATTGTTGCAAATATGTCATTATTTTGCATACTGTTGGAAAGGCCATTCTTTTCCCAAAAGAATAACACCAAATTCTTTAATTTTGGTTCATGCATCATGGTTTTAAGACCCTTTTTGTCAACCCTTGCAATTTTCAAAATGTGATCATTTTGCACTCTCAGAGACACCGAAATCAGCGAGAATTCGGCTTGTCATAGAAGCAGTAACGTTCACAATGTGTGGAATGTGGCTATCATTGTCCGTTACCATTGTGAATGAGACGACCTGACGACAATAACACTATCCGCCCCACATTCCGCACATTGCGAACGCTACTGGTTCTAAAGTAAGCCGAATTCCCACTGTTTTCTGTATCTCTGAGAGTGCAAAATGATCTCATTTTGAAAATTGCAAGGTGTGACAAAAAGGGTCCTAAAACCATGATGCATGAACCAAAATTAAAGAATTTGGTGTTGTTCTTTTGGAAAAAGAATGGCCTTTCTAATAGTATGCAACATGATGACATATTTGCAACGATGTTTGCTGAAATTAAAGATCTTAGGCGTTCCGTTCTTTTTGGGCCACCCTGTATAGGAGTAGGAGTTCACACACATACCTATGTATAGGAAATTAATTAGGCATGCCGTGGGTTCAGGCTCCCCACCATTGTCATTGTATAGTCGCCACAAAATTTAGAATATGTCCTATAAAGCGTTCGTAACGAGAGTGCGGGTTTTCATAGCGGTTAACCATGGACCTACTACACAATATGGACTAGAAACGAAGGTATTTCTTTGATCCCATCATCATCGTCGCCACCCGATTATGTGCATCTTATAATGAGTACATTCAGGTGCTGGGATAATAACGATTGTGTAATCGTGCATCGTCACTAACAAAAGAACCATTTCCATCATTGCAGTCTTATTTTGCTGAGGTGCCTTTTCAGACTAAACTGCCTTTGAATAAACACCGATGAAAGGGAGCAGCAAACCAGCAAACATGACAGTTATCCTGTCACAAAATTTAAAATTACTGAAGTGGACGCTGTCTTGTGGACAAGCATGTTTGATAGGATATACATGCCATCTACGGTTACTGTCCATGTTTACTCTGGAACAATGTGCAAAAAAATGGGGAAAATTAGATTACAAATCACAACCAACCTATTTGCAAAATAATTGCTTTCTCTTGCAAAGTACGCGCATTTCGAAACTGAAATTACTTGAGCGATAATTTTGCAATGTACACTACAACTGCACGTGTATTTTTCTTGATTTAAGAGAATTACCACGTACTATCTTCTGCGCATGTAGTTTTTAGATTTCTCAAAGCGTCGTCTTGATTTTATCCAGCCTGGCTGTCGGCAGTGATGATAAGATCAAAGCAGGAAAACACGCTTAAAATGCTTTTGTGACGCTTTCGACAGAAACAGGTGCATGGATTAATTAACGATCGATGAATGTCTATGTGTAGTTGGTCCATGGGTTAACAGAGACCATCAAGGCCCAAAAGTCGCGTAAACGCACGAATCACACAAGAAATTTGGTTGTGCGTGCTAGTCCGTCGAGAATTTTCGCTGATTTACGCGATGGAAATCACCAATGAATTGCGCAAGAACTACGGAAAGATCACGCAAAAATCATTAACAAACCATGCACTTCCAGCGCATAGGCACGCAGAGGCCCCAATAGGGCGAATTCGTGGTTGTGCGCGACGACTGAGGTCCACGGAAAACCATGCATAATCTGCGCATTATCACTAATGAATTGCGTATGAATCGCGCATGATTCGCGCCTGAACGCGATAGCGGCAACATTTTCGCGAACGATCACTGATATTCCACGCATATTTCGCGCATTGTTCGCGCTGACTACGCAAAAATTACGTAAAACAGCGCAATACTGCGAAAACTTTTACGCGAAGCGGAGTTTTGAGCTGCTCAAAACCTGGAATCGCGTAAAGCGCCGATCCGGCGCAAGTTGGCGGACAACTACGAAGGTTCCACGTCAGACAAACTCATGAAATGCGCAAATCGCGCATGATTGTATCGCGTAAGGCTCGAATTTCTTACGTGATTCATGCGTTTACGCGACTTTTGGGCAGTGTGACCGGGCCTTCACATTCGACTTGCGCGCGCATATTATAAGCGGCATATACTTTAAACGAAGCCCATGCGTGGGCATTAAAGGTACTAGCCCACATTTGCAAACCCACGAAAATCAAAGCTGCATAAAACAGGTCCAAATATGACTTCAAGTACAAGTTATAACAGTAACATACCTCACCTGTCGCTCTTTGTCTATACCATTCGATAAAAGAGAGAAAATCATCGTTTTAAAATCAATTTTCAAACCGGGTCAACCCGACCCAAAATCGAATTACGAGCGCGGGCTATAGCTACGTATATTGTACATGTAACACGTACGTGGACCGGAGCTAGCGAGCGTTATACGCATGCATACGGATTACGGTGCATTTTCATTTATTTTTATGAAAGTAATGGACACAGGTGTTACGGCAATCATACCCAAACTCCATGCTAACTATGAGACCAATTGCTGCAGGTTTACAATTGTGGGCTAATACCTTTAAGAAGCGCCTAAAACTCAAGGACGTGGAAAGCACAATGAAAATTTCCACCGCTATGCAGTGATATTGTAATTACTGTATATATAATTATATACACATTAATAGGACCAGAGCATGGACGAATCAAAGGAAACCAAAACCTAAAGAGCAATGTTGATTGAGTGAAAGCAGCAACATTAGTAGAACATTACATCATCAGTGAAAGTTTGAGGAAAATCGGACAATCAATGCAAAAGTTACTAATTTTTAAAGTTTTGGTGTTGTGATGACTGGATAAGGAGACTACTAGAGTTTATAATGTCATGCGTGGACAACAATACAAAGAAAATATAACGAGAATTTAAAAAAAAAATCATTTTTCATGAAATTACACATTCCATCAACTTGATGCTGATTATGTTCAGGGAATTATTCCCCCTGCTTTCTGAAAGCGGTTAGTCAAGCATAGTGCTCTTTCATTACGCTAGAAAAGTGAAAGCATGTTGAATTTTCTTCATATTTTCTTTATGTTGTTGTCCACACATGATGTCTTAAACTAAGTAGTCTTCTTATCCAGTGGTTCTAACACCAAAACTTTTAACAATCATATAAATTTTTCATCGATTGTCCGATTTTCCTCAAACTTTCATTGATGTGTTCAATGTTGCTGCTTTCCACATTCCTCTTTGGGTTTTGGTTTCCTTTAAAGAAATTGGCGCATCAACCGAAAATATGAGTTGAAATTCCCTTCTTCACGTAGGCTTACACACGAATATTAATCTTCTCTCTTTGTCTATTTCAATAATTGCAACTTGATGCTAATCAAGTAAGTTGCCAACATTGCAAATATCTTCATGAAAGTGGCTCTTTGTTCAATGGATTCGATTTGTAATTGGCTAGTAGGCCGGTTCTTTAAGATTTGAACTGTGGCCCGAAAAGGCTTACGAAAATCATTCGATTCGAAATGTTATGTGACTCGAAAAAAAGAGTGTAGTGGTGATATATACATAAAAACAAATATGGCAATTTAATTTGAATCTTAGTTCCCATATCGGGCCCCAAGAAGATGCCTTTTTTCAAGTTTGAAAGGGGGAAAGGGGCATTACATCAGCGTTTTGTCAGATTATGTGTTTCTGACAAACTGTTATGAGCTACGGAATCCTTGCATCTGATTGGCTGATAGCAAATTTGTCAACAACAACAACAACAACAAAATGATAACACGCTTGGTGAAATGGCCCTCTGTTCTTGTAGTGGCCCCGGGGCCATCGGGCCGCCAGTAATGTCAAGACCTGTCTAAGGGCCCGTTTACACCGAGCACGGTATAGGCAACGGGCCGGGTTTTTGCTATGGTGCCCCAAAAGGAACCATGTCTGGTTCTTTTATACAAAAGAATCAGTTATTCGGTACAAAGTCACTCAAAATGTTATTTCTATGTCAAAATAAAGAGCAATAAAATCAGCAGTAGAAGATAAATTTTGTAACAATTTCATAAGCGGGGGAGTGATATTAAAAGAGAACCTGAAATTGTTCCCCGCCGCGGCCCGTTGCCCGTACCGTGCTCGCTGTAAACGGGCCTTTATTGTACAATGTCCGTATAACTTAATCTTGGGGCACTGGGCGTCTTTTAAACATCGATTCTGGTTGAGTGATAGCAGAAATGAGGAACAAGTATCTAATTTTACATTTTGTTAGCCCATTGGGTTAAAGTCATTGTGATAGAAATAAAAGACGTTATCGTATTACTCTGTCATGCTAACAAACAAGAAGGATCCATAATGATCATTTTTCTTTAGTGATCTCATAAAAGAGGATCATTTTCTAACTTCTGTAGATTGAGATGAGGGACAAATCCAAAATTAGACTGAAAATCTCAAACTAATAGATTTAGAAGTCATTTTTTTTTTCACTCTGTGGATTTGTCCCTAACACAGTCTTACAGATTGATTTCCAATCCAAGGAATTTCGAGAGAACAATATTCAATTTCAATTTCAATTTCAATTTTATTTTCGTATTTCTCGATGAAGAATACATGATATAACAAAATATGATAATACAAAATGTCCAGCTTGGATACATACATAAAGAAATAGGAATACAAACATAATACATAGCGGTCGATGTGTCATTTTCAATCAAAGTAAAGGATGCAAAGAGAAATACGATGGAACCTACTAAAAAGCAAAGCTTGTTGAGTGTAGGTCCCAACAAAAGCCTAGTGTGGGGTACAGGATGAGGAGCACGGGAAAAATTAAAGACCAAAAGTAAGGATAAACAAAAGAGAATGACTATTAATATTCGGGGGTACAGAAGATTCTTCTCACATATATATTATATGCATGTGTGTGATAAAATGAGAACAAGTAACCACATGCTGCACACTATAGCAGTTGCTCTAATAGCAATTTTGACATGGGAGTGATATTGTGAATACGACATAATGTTAGGGTTTAAACATTCCGGCTTCCCTAGACACGGGGAAAGATTCGAAAAATGGAAAACATGAACAATTGCAATTCCTATATGTGATATACGCAGCGAGCTGCAATGCCGCATGAAAAAAAAAAAAAAGGAAAGAAAGAAAGAAGGGAAAACTATGGACGCTATGCGACACGACCGAAGGTCTTACTAGAAGTGGAAGGAAAAACACCGATGGGCAGGAATTTGAGAGAGCATGTAACTAAATGTATATATGCATAAGTCTGTTCACATGGCAACAACCGAGTAGTATAACAGAACAGCCATGAGCATAATAAAAAGGAATGTTAGTGTACTTGTGTGTTGTAGCTATTCAATACATGCTGTCTGAGTTTACGCTTAAAGGATGATAATGACAAACAACTTTTAACTTCTGTTGGGAGATCATTCCAATATTTTGGACCTGTATACATAATTTTGTTTTTAGCGAAAATTGTTCGAGTACGTGGAAGGTGATAAGCGTCACTCTGGCGAGTTGGATAGTGGTGGACAGAATTGTTTCTTATGAACATCTGTAAAAAAAAAAAAACATCAGGAAGATCTTTTGAGGAAAATTTAAACATAAAAATACCTAAGTTATAATCAAACAAGTCTATCAATTTTAAAATCTTATTTTTCAGAAATAAGGCGTTTGTGTGAGATAAATACCCAGCATGATTAATAGTTCTGATCGCTCGCTTTTGAAGAAGAAAAAGCGAATCCAGCAAGTATTTGGATGCGTTACCCCACGCAAGAATTCCATAGTTAAGATATGGGGAAATCATGGTTGAATATACAATCTGCAAAATATGGTTGGGCAAAAAATGTTTTAGTTTGTTTAAGATTCCTGTGTTTCGTGACAAAATTTTGCTTAAAAAATTAAAATGAGTTTTCCAGGAGAGGTCGCTATCGATGTAAAGTCCTAAAAGCTTGGTACTATCTACTCGGGTTAGATTAACATCATTAATCTTAACATCATCAGGAATAACTTGCAGAGAATTGCTAAATAACATATAATGTGTTTTATCAACATTTAATGATAACTTGTTAGCGTAAATCCAGGACTGAACAGATTTCAATTCATTATTCATTATGTTTACAAGGGTAGTGGGATTACGGTGAGACAGAAATAAATTTGTATCATCAGCGAAACAAATAAAAGAAAGAATGTGACGAATTTTGGAGATCGTTGGTGTATACAGGATGAATAAAAGTGGGCCAAGAAGAGAACCATGGGGGACACCGCAAGAAATTGACGTTATACTAGACTCATAACCATTAATGTAAACAAATTGTTTTCTGTTTGTGAGATAGTCTTTAAACCACTCTAAACCCCTCCCACGGATACCGTAATGGCTTAACTTATAAAGCAAAATGTAATGGTCAATGGTATCGAAAGCCTTCGAAAAATCGAGAAAAACACCGATGGTGTGGGAAGCATCATCTAAAGCATGAGCTACTTTATCAATGAAGGAATATTAATTCCAGTTCATAGAATAGGCCCATAAGAAATTATATTCCCCAGTGCTTTCTTAAGAAGGAAAATTTTAAGACCTACCCGCAGACTCCATTTCCCTCCGTGAGTTTCTTGTTTTCGGTCCACTGCAATAGCGCCACTCGCCAGACGGCAGCAAATCAATTTTCTCTTCAAAGAAATGATCCACATATTAAAGGTTTAGTGCCCCCTTTTATACGCAGCCAACACCACCAGGCAGCATGCAGCTGGTGTGACGTACATCCAAATACAATTTCTATGCGCACATGCGCACATCAATACTGTATGGACATCAAAGAGGTTCTATTATGTAATAGAGTGCGCGCTCGCATACAGAAGCGGGGCCAATTGAACGACCCGCCGCCATTTTCAAAGAGGTCGACTATCAGAAGCCTGAACCCGGAAGTGCCTAGAGTAATACACGTAAAGTACAGTTTCGAAGATGGGGTTGGGTTGGAAAAATCATTCTAATTTTAAGGAAAATCAATGTTTGTCCATATGCCTCCGGATCTTATAAGAGAGATATATTCTCAACACAGTATACGTGTTTTGATGAAAAAAGGACTTGCTCTAATGTGTCAAATATGTGCCTTAAACATGAAGCCAAAATTGCCAAACAGGCATTCATGCATTCATACTACATAAAAGATTTGGTATGGGAGTACTGATTTCACACAATATATGGCACTTAGAAACATCAGACACACATACAACACACACTCCCACACACATACAACACACATTCCCATGCACACGCACCCACACACCCACACACATACGCACACACATGTACACACCAAACCACTTTTTTTTTCAAATTCCAACACACACACTTACACAAAACACACTGTGTGTTGTGTGTGTGTGTGTAGGCCTATATCTACAGTTACTGCGGATTCCATATTTAAAGGGGAAAAAATCCAGTCCAAATATAAGTTAGTGTGATAAGAAAGAGTAAAATATTACGAGTTCAATGGAAAAAAAAAATCTATCAAAATCGGATGAAAAATGAAAAATAAGGAAGCTATGACATTTTGAAGTTTTGCTATTTTTTTCTTTTTAGGAAACAGTTCTTGAACGGTCAATATGAATATACAAATGGCAAAGTGAGCATGCCATCCCCTCACAAGTTGTCATATAATATGTACAAAAAAACTGTGAAATTTCCAGCAAAGGCAATACTTATTATGCCCTATAGGCTCAAATCCCGATATATCTGACTGATCACTTGCTTATTCTGAAGTTATTCAACTAGGAATAACATCATGTTTCAGACTTCAATGACAGAAACATTGAATTTTCGTTATTTTGTTGTACCTAATCAATGGAAAATTGTGAGGTTATGTCATCGTCAACTCACTTATTTTGCTTATTTATATCCACTCTACAAGAACTGTTTTGCAAAAATTAGCAAAATTTCATAGCTTCCTTGTTTTTCATACGATTTCAGTCAAATTTTTAGCGTTGAACTCGTGAATGTGTACTTCTTCTTTTTTTTTTAATCAGACTAATTTTTCAGCTGGATTTCCTCTTCAAAAATAAGGGGGGGGGGGGTTACAATTCCCAGGCTTGAGTGAGTCAGTAGGACACGGTGCACCCAAAGTGCGTCTGAATTGTTTGAATTGTCTAAATTGTTTGTGCTTTCAAGTTACCGTAGTTTACCGGATGCATGGAAAATTTTGCGTAGGTCTACGCCATGCACCGGATGCATGGAAAATCATGCGTTCGGTAGCAATTACGAAAAACTCTAGGACTAAAAGAAAAATATATGCGTGCGGTCTGTGAGCAATGACGAGGCCAACGTGTCAATAACTAATCAGGTTGCAAGAATACACGAACTGATCTTTATCTCTACAGTACAGAATAAGGGCTTTTTACACTTGTGTTTCTTAACCCCGGACTTTCTCTGACCCAGGACTATCGTTAGTCCCGTACCAATTTTTTTAGCTTTTTACACTCGCCAATTAGTCCCGTACTATCTCTTGTCCGGGGTTAAGGAGAAAACTGACCTTTTTACACTCGTATTTCTTAGCCCCGGACTTTCAAAAACCACATGAATATTCATAATTACGCTGTGTACTGTACACGTACACGCACGCACCGGCAGCACTTGATTACCTCGTTTCTGATTGGTCATTGAGGGTCGGACTTCGTCTCCGTTGCTTAGCCCAGGATTATTTTTTCGTTCTGTTTACACTCACTTGCTTGGCACCGCAATTGCGGTGCTAGCACCGCAATTGCGGTGCTAACCCCTGCTATTTTGCAGGGCCAGATAGTACCGTACTATCGGTGGGGCTAGCCCACTTTGGCAAAAACGAGTGTAAACAGAAAGTGGGCTAAGGATAGTCCCGTACCAACGGTGGGGCTAAGGCCCCCCCCCCCCCCCTTAGCCCCACCGTTGGTCCGGGGCTAAGCAAAATTTTACAAGTGTAAAAAGCCCTTTGGTTGCCTGACTGTCGCCAGACAGGCTAAGGCCAAGTAAAAAAAGAAACCAGTTTCTCGTCCTCGCGCGCATCGATTTTGGCCGCCGCATCGATTTTTTTACTATTTACTATTTTCAAAATGGCGCTGAAAATACCAAGAAATTCATAATTCTTGTCCCAGCCCGCTCCCCGCCCGCATCGATTTTCAGTTGCCGCATCGACTTTTTTGATATTTACTATTTTTTCGGCCGCCGAAAAAAGAAATCGACAATTCACCTACCAATCGTGATGTCTCATTTCTAATGACGCCTTGCGTCCTTTACTTAGCTGTAGTACAGCTGTAGCTTCTGTATGTAGTGCGTATGTAATAACGCATGCATTTCACACTGCGAGCTCGGCAAGAAGGAATGACCCGCAAAGCAGTCGAACTGTGGTTGGATGGGCGGGCCGGCATGGGCTGTGATGTGCAGCGCACTCGGTACGTCGTGAACGCGATAGCGGCAACATTTTTGCGAACAATCGCTGATATTCCACGCATATTTCGCGCATTGTTCATATTTTTCCCGGTTCTCATATTTTAAGCGGATGAATTGTACTGTACAAATGCTTGTGAGGATTGTATCAAGTTTGTATACATTTTCATGTCGTGACTATGTGCATTTGTGTGCAGTGTCGGAAGGTACGGTGGCCGTGCCGCAATATCTATTGGCAAAGTGTGCGCGTCTGTAGCTGTCCAGGGACCGCAGCTGTCTGCTGCACGCACGCATGAACACATTCGAATGTGTAGAGGCCCGTACACTCTCTCTGTAACGTTGCATCTGACAGCGATGTATTGTTCTATTTTGAAAAGAAAATGAATGCGCTTTTCGAGCAAATGTAGAATTATTAAATGGGTGTATCTACAAAATAAATAACTTTTCCGCGGATTCTGGTTTGTCTCGTATTTCTGCGGGATACTTTTCTTTACGATGAAAATTCACGGACACAGCCGTGAGTCGTATCACCTGTAGTGTGGTATACAATCATTCATCATCGAAATGATGAGTGATTATCAAATGTCTTTTTAGAACGTGAAGAAACATCTTTAAATGGTAATGCTATAATGCCATATCAGTATCATTTTGACATCTATCTGCAATTGTACAAGCCAGTTTCCAGTTGAATGTGCTATAATTGTACTGTGAAGAAATGCAGATACATACCAGCTGTGTGGACACAAAAGTCACAAACACCAATGATAGATAAAGCAGTGTTTTGAATATCATGGGATTTATTTCAGTCGTACATTTGTTGAACGCCATGTTTTATACCTGTTTCAATTAATATCACAATACATCAAAATTGCAAGTACACTGGTATCAGAAATGTCATTACAACACTAAATACCAGTATTAAGATGGTCATTTTCCCTTGACATCTGTAGTGGAAAGAAAAAAGCAAATGTATTTCTGCATGCATGAAGTTTCATTTCAAGTATGGTACATATATCTATTTGTTTGAAAATGCACAGAGTGCAGGCAAGACATACACTTGGGACCTGGTCTCTCATAACACAGCTACCAGAGTGATATTTCATTTCATAAATTGGATATAGAAAGTAGTAAAGCCCTCTCTCGTTACCTTTCTCAGAATTACTGGACGAGAAACACATATACTTTCATTTTGACAATCCTCGAAAAAAATAGTAAGATATCAAATAGTAAGGACCTCCCTCATCGCCTTGCTCAAAAAACCCGGACGAGAAACTACTTTCTTTTTTTACTTGGCCTAATCAGCTTGCGATCTAATGGAAGTTGATATTCCAGTTATTTTTTTTTTTTGTATTTCTGGATTTTATTGATCAGATCGAAAAACATCGTGCTTTTTCACAGGTCATATGACAAAATACATTTTTGACATCACAAAACAAAATTTTGATAGCATTCAATGATAGTAAAACTACCAGGCGTCTGATCCTTTTTTGGGGTCTCTAACACACGTTAACACCAATAATTCTAGAATCGTATACACAGAAAACGAGGGAAAAGAAAAAAGACAAGAAAATATAGCCTTCAATGGAAACACTAAATATTACCAAAGACCAGACAAAACAAACCAAAGGCGCAAGAACACACACTACAATCTTTAAAAAGAAAAGAAAAAAAGAAAAAAAGAAAAACCAAAGCAAAGGTACTATTCACCTAGCTCATTTATGCACTCTCCGTAACTTTGTTACGACCAAAATCACTCTGAGAATGATCGCACAAAAGAAACAATCAACTAATGTTCAGGCGGTTTATTAACAGTGATATTGTGGGTACAGACTCGTAATCGGCTTTCACATCAGTACAATAATGATCAATAGAAACAATTACAAATCGGTAATAGAATCACTTACATATTATGTTATCAAGTAGTCCTTTGAAAATGTTCAGATACGATGTTCGATGCACCGATGAATGATCCTTGACGCACCGATGAATGATTCCTCCGACGTAACTCCAAAGGCACAGGTTGCATTAATCCACAGTATAAATCCGGGGTAAGATCCACGATAGATGTCCACAGCAAAAAGTGTAGAATCCAAACGTTATGACGACCACGTCCAGTTGCGGCGTTGAATGATGATTCACTTTTAGTGTCCAGCAAGGAATCCGGCCCGTCACAGCTTTGCCGTAATAATGTCCGTTGACACTAAAATATGGAGTCTATCTCCAATGTAGGCAAACTAATTCTCTGCAGGCAAAATGTCTCCCAGGCCTTATCTCCACAAACACAGTTTGTATAGCAGGTCAGCAGGTAACACAGGACTGACTATAACAAGTCGCTTCAGAGCCAGAAGTGACGTAACTCTCAGAGCAGAGGTGTTGGGTACTCTGCCTACCTCAGAATTTCTCCAGCTTATATACTATCCATTCACCCCTTTCTAGTACATTCTGTAATTTTCTCCAACCTGGGGCTACATACCTGAACACACTAGCAAGTCCAAATTCCAGGAATCCTGGATGACTCACTGCCTAATATGTGCATAACAGCATTGCCAAAATTAACTACCAATCACATTGGGCTACAAGGGCAGTGCCTCACTCAGCCAGCACTTCCTAGAATTTTCTGGAATGGGTTAAATCATTCTAGATTGAGTGAGCTATAATGTCTTTCCTGTCACATGCATACATGTACTGTAGCTACATTGTATACCCTGTAGAAAATTCTCCACTGATCTGGTCAGCCTGTATGTACTATATCTATATCATATAGAATGTTCTCCATTAATCTGGTCACCCTGTGTACATACACATTAAACAACCATGCATACAGCCTTGATACATGTACATATCTACTTGTGTGTACATTTGTGACAACTTCCTTTCTACGATAACATAATTATACACCCAGCCCTGGGCTGAAGATGCGAAGTGTCCTGTCCCTTCTCCCGGCATTGTTATTGCAACTTATTTCACAAACCAAGAGCCCTGCATTGCCAGCAGGGTAGCTGTAGATGATACACCATGCTATTTTGCACCCCCTCAATAATTCCCGAGATGTGGAGAGTTTCGTGGGTTTTTAATGGAAAACTGTCCAAATAGGCCTATAGTTTCACCTTAAAGTCAGTGCATCAGATCGTTGAATTTCAATTCTGAAAATGCAAACATTTCCATAATTTCACATCATGTAATAAATCGACAGCTCCATATTTAGATTTGTGGTATTATAGTGTGTATAGTGTGGTCCTTGAGTAGAGAAACCAAAAACAAATTACACCGAACCGGGATGATGGCATAGAAGGCTCACATATTTCAGAAATGTAGTCAGTGTAATTTGTTCATTTTCCATCTGAGAAGATGGCTGGATAGCCCATATTCAGCTTTGCTAAGCTGGTCTTCCATGGGATCCAGAAAGTTGGATGTGAGGTGGGACCACTTCACCGGGATATACACCCTGCATGCTCTTTGCGATGAATGAATAAAGCGGGATCTTTAACATGCATGAGTTGTGACTCTCACACACGGGACCTCCATTTTATGTCCTATCCAATACCACCTGTTTAACAAGTTTACCTGTATAGAACTTATGCATACGTTTTCCTTTAATTCTGCTTCCCTCATTCATGAGGCCTCACTCATGCACTTAATTAAATTGGTGCTGCCATCATCATTGGTGCTGTCATCATCCTTGCTCACTGTGATTTGTAAATATTCTTATTCCTCATCCCATAAGTACTATAAATTGTGAAACTCTGTACCCAGTAGAATTGATTTATAGTTGCTCAAACGTAAAAGTCTGAAAATCGTCCGGAATTCCTCCTTGAACAGCGACGGTGCTGTTCGTTATTCCGAAGGTTCGTTAATCCGAAACACACAAATTCCCTATACCTAGAGCTTCGTTAATCCGAAAATGAAAAAGGGTTCGCTATTCCGAAGGCTCGTTTATCCGAAAATGAAATAGGGTTCGTTATTCCGAAGGTTCGTTAATCCGAAAATGAAATAGGGCTCGTTATTCCGAAGGTTCGTTGATCCAAAATGAAATAGGGTCCGTAACGAACCTTCGGAATAATGAGCTCGTTTCATTTTCGGATTAACAAACCTTCGGAATAACGAGCCTTATTTCATTTTCGGATTAATGAACCTTCGGAATAACAAACCTTATCACACTTTCGGATACACGAACCTTCGGAATAACGAACCTTCGGACTAAAGAACCTTCGGAATAGCGAACCTTCGGAGCTACGGCATCTACATCTATGAAAACCGGGAACTGACCTCTCTACCGCCAAGCGAATTGTTGTCCTCGATCCAGCAAATGATTGACAAACAAACAGATCACTTCCGCAACAGCCTTGGTGAGCTAGAAAAATGCATCCATGATAAACTGAAGGATTTGGACCATAAGTTTGAAGAACTAAAAAAGGCTGTGAACTTTAATGCCGGCGAGACGGAAGAATTGCGAGAGGAAATAACTCAAATTAGCGAAAAAGCGCAAGCAATGAAGAGGGACTGCAACGCTGAAATGGAGAGACTGGAAGTGTACGTTGCCCGGGAAAACCTGGTTTTCTTGAATGTTCCAGAAGGGCCAAACGTCAACGGGGTAGAAGAAGTCGAGAAAACCTTGAAAAAATTGTACATCGAAAAACTGAAGCTGACACCGGAGCAAGTTGAGAACATAGAGTACCAACGTGCCCATCGAGTGCCTGCCAAA